>NC_139704.1:26592263-26594763 GCF_964188405.1 Protomyctophum parallelum
CCTGCCATATGCCTACATGGTACATTGTAAATACTGTAGGCTTCAGCAGCCATATATTGGAGAGAAATCAGGACGCTTCCTCACTTATTAATTCCTTCACAGGGCTTACCAATTATGCATAACGGCTCTGTTCCATTTAGTTCGGCACAGTGGTTCTCAAAACGTTTTAATTTCGACAAACCCCCATAAATCTGAATGCACAAATGAAACCCTTCGGGGCCATTTGAACCCCCTCGAGGAACCCACGAGGGTCCCTGGACCCCCACTTTGAGACCCTATATTGGTGTAGCAGAGTGTTTCCAGTGAGCCAGCGCCGGGCATGCACAACATCAGCGCTGTGACTCTGTTGGAGCAGAATGTAATTGGGTGGGTTAGGTGAGGAACTGTCCTCACCTAACCCTGTCCACTGAAAAGGATGTTGCGGATGTTTAGCCCCTTAAAACCTGGAAAGCATCCATGGCGTTTCATGTTTTTTCCCCCTCCCTTGGCTATTCAAAAACAGCAGATCTACAAGCATCACAGAATGTCACTCACTTCATGCCGTGCTGTGAGCTTGTATATCTGCTATGTTTGAACATTTTTAGAAAAATCTTGAAAGTGTGAGAACTACTGATTTGTATAGACTCAGGTCTACGGTAACACGCACGCACGCACACACACACACACACACACACACACACACTACACACGCATGCATGCATTCACTAACATCTTTATTCGCATTCACATTCAACAAGAAATTATTGAACACAAACAATAGTAGACGCACAGGCTTGGGAAGCTCAACAACAAGTATTTCAGGATACAAATCACGGATAAAGAAAACATCGCCTCCTCCATCAGAACAAATTTATGGACATTTCTGAGGCTTCCAAATATGAACACAAGCCGTCTGCATTTGTATCCAAGCTGTATAATAGCATCCTTAAGACATGGTATTTTAGCAGCTTGGTAAGGAATGCCTTTTCCAGAATGGTCGTAAAATGCCACTTCCAAAATGGTCCCTTCTCTATGCTGTCCTCATCACCATTTAGCTGTAATATCTGAACAAGTGTGTAATTGTTCCAGAAATTACACACTTCTGGAACGTGACAGGTCACAAGAGTGTAGTACATTACTTAGTACATTTTGGCAGATGATGAAATATATATATATAGTCATGGTGCAGACATGAGTATAGGAAATGTATTAGAGTACCACAGATAACTTACATTTGTAATCGTGACAGCTACGGATGTCCCGATCACGTTTATTTGCTTCCGATCTGATTCCGATCATTGATTTTCAGTACCTGCCGATACCAAATTTTCCCGATCCGATATTTATATTTTTATAGAACACAATGCCATCTCACAATAGTACAATACCCACAATCACAGAGAATATCCAGTCTAATATCATGGTATGGATATAATTATTGTTACTAGGGATGATCATGTCCCAATATTCTTTTTGCTCCCGATTCCCATCATTTGAAAATGACGTGATCGGCCCCGATTTCCGATCACGTGATCAGATCAGGACACGCCTAGTGACAGCCATAATTGTAGATTGGCTACTTTTGGCTATGTTCTTACCTTTATTTGTAGTTGTTACATCCCCACCAAAGAGGTCCAGGTGTTATTTTGTGCAAAAGCACATTATTGGCTATTTCCCCTACCATAAGCCCTCAATGAATTCCATTCAATTGAATGTTGTGCTAATTCGCTTATTTCCATCGCTCAAAAATCATTTTTTTTGTATATATCCTCTCTTCATAATGTAAATAGTATCCTAAGCGGCACACTTTACTACTTATTTCGATGGAAATAAGCGAATTAGCACAAAAACCGAAACCCCATTCAGGGCTTATATTAGGGGAAATCGCCAATTATGAACTTTTGCACAAAATAACACAAGGACCTCTTTGGTAGGGACGTAACAACTACAAATAAATGTAAGAAAGCCTTCTAGCATGGAATTCTCCTTTAATATGGATGCTGGGATTCAACAAACTGTACATTATGTACAGTTTGGGTGTCCCTTATTTTTTTAGGGAAATTAAATAAGGTAAATGGTGCATTTATATAGCGCCTTTATCAAAGGCGCTTTACAGAGATTGTGCATTGCATTCACCCATATTCACACACACATTCACACCGATGGTGGAGGAAACCATGCAAGGCAGCAACCTGCACATCAGGAGCAATTAGGGGTTCAGAGTCTTGCTCAAGGACACTTCGACACTAACTCTGGCCTGGGGAGCCCGGGATCGAACTGTCAACCTTGCAGTTCTTATTAATTAGGGATGGAGCTCGTTATTTTTTATTGATAACGAGCACCTTATCGATCAGGCTTATCAAGCCGGGTTCTTATCGAGCCCATTATCAAGCATTTTCTATATTATTTTGTGAAAAGACGGGAGACAATACATTCTGAACAGAACCAGTATCTTTTACTACCGCCTTCAAATACAATACTTTTCTAACCATGTGTAGTGCCCCAGGCAAGACCCGCCCAC